>NC_050450.1:56325202-56363023 GCF_903995425.1 Onychomys torridus
AATGTATAACACCACCTAGTCACCATTACAATAGCATACAGAATATTTTCACTGCCCTAAAAATTCCTGTGAGTCACCTCTTCAGCCTTCTCCTCCTCCTCAACTCCTGGCAACCATACTCTCTCTGTAGTGGTGTCTTTTCTAAGATGTCATATAATTGAAATCATATGGTATATCGTAACCTTTTATGCATGCAGGTTGCTAAGAAACATATGTTGGTTATCTGTAAATCATTGCAGTCCACGCTGAGCAAGTTAGCCTCAGGATTCTGGGCTTCTCAATGATGGAAGATGGGTTCTTTGTTTTGTTTTGTTTTAATTTTTGCTTTTTGGGGGATTTTTTTTTCCTTTGGTTGTTATCTTTGTGTGTATATGTGTGTGTAACTTATTTAGCAAAGAATCTTAATGTGCTTACTTTTTTTTTTCTACAGTAAACATCTTATTGAAGGGCCAGAAAAACCCGTGAAGCCTATTCTAGGGCTTTTTAGTGACAAAATAAGACAATTTATATACCGCTCTTAGATCTGTGGCTCCACACAAGTGGATGTTCTCTTCTTTGAGCACTATGATTTTCTTAAAATTTAACAGTTTTTCTGTTTTCATATTGATGCCTTTTTAAGCTTGAAATTTATTGCTTTTTAAAATTATGTGTGTGTATGTTTGTTTGTGTGTATACATGTGCACTTAAGTTCCATGCCTGTGGAGTCTAACAGAGGATGTCAGATTCTCTGCAGCTAGAGTTCCAGGCAGTTGTGAGCCACCCGACATAAGTGGTGGGAACCGAACTCAGGTCCTCTGCAAGGGAAGCATGTGCTCTCAACCGAGGAGCCATCTCTCCAGCCCCATGTGTTTTTAAATTAAAAGTGTTGTGAGTCTGGGGAGATGGTTCAGTAAGTAAACTGCTTCCACATAAGTGTGAGGTCCCGAGTTTGAATCCCCATAGCACCCATGTCTATAACCCAGTGCATTCATTCCTATAAGGTGATGAGAGGTAAGTCCTTGGAGGCTTGCAGGCTAGCTAGCCTGACATACAGCAGCATGGAGAGAAAACAAAAACAAAAAATGAAGAGATCTTGTCTCAAAGAAGGTGGAAAGTGAGGACCAGCACCCAAGGTTGTCCTCTGCCTTCCACATATATGTCATGAAATTGTGTGCCCACATTCACACACAAATGTACATGTTTATACATTGTACACACACACACACACACACACACACACACACACACACACACACATATAAAAGATACACACATACATGGATTGAGTTAAAAACAACCATGGATTAGAGGCTGGAGAGGAGCTCACTGAGTCAGAGTGCAAGCGTGAAGATCTAAGTTTGGATTCCAGCCCTCATGGAGGAAGGGAAGACAAAAGCTGGGTGTGGTTGACCGTGTGCCTCTAGGAGGTGATAGGAAGGTGAGTGGGACTTACTGGTGACCAGCACAGCTCCAGGTTCAGGAGAGACGCCGTCTGAAGGAGCAAGGCAGAGACCTAGAGGAGAGCATTAGATGTGCTCCTCTAGCTTCTGGTGGCACCCCCACTCACTCCCATCCACAATACTGCAGACTATCTGGATAGGCATTAGCTTGGATGATCCTGTATTGTGTCTTGCTGTGCAGTTTCAGCCCACATTTGTATTCGTGTGTCATTGTCTTGGCCTGTGTAAGCAGAAGGGTTTTTGTTTGTTTGTTTGGTTGGTTGGTTTTTTTGCAGTGGGGGGGGGGGGGCGCCCGGGGGGGTTTCAAGACAGGGTTTCTCTGTGTAGCTTTGGAGCCAGTCCGGGAACTCACTCTGTAGACCAGGCTGGCCTCGAACTCACAGAGATCCACCTGGCTCTGCCTCCCAAGTGCTGGGATTAAAGGCATGCACCACCACCACTGCGCCTGCAGAAGGTATTTTTAACATCTAATAATTTCCTTCCAAGAAAAGACCAAAGACCGTCAGTTAAGCAACTTGTAAAGGATGTCCCAGGGCTAGATAGCAAGAGAGCCTCAGGGGACCTGTACTGCACTCAGGGCCATATTCACGTCTTCAGTGGCAGTCTGATATGTGCAAAATAACCTTAACCGTTAATGTTGCTGGCAAGTAGAATTGTAGTTGTTATTGGCAGTGTTGAAAATCAAACCCACGGCCTTGTGTATGCCATGCAAGCATTCTACCATGGAATGTACCCTTAGCCTGTACTTTTTAATCTTTCTTGTATTTTACTAAAGAGCCATAAACCTAAAGAAAAATTTTGCTTTAATTTTGTATTTGATAACTTAAATATGGTGGCTGATCAATAGTGCAGAATTTCCTATAACTTTGTAACTAACCCTCTACCCCTCAAGATTAGGAAAGGATGGTTTAGCACATGGCCCGTTTTCAGTAAATATTAGTCGTTGTTGTTATGGTTTTAAATACCGTGAGCTTTTAGTAATGCACTAGTCTGGTCTGGCTGGCTTCCCTTCCCACATTTGGCATGTTCACTGCAGCAAGTCAGGTCGATTGCTCTCTCCTCCCCTCCCCTCCTGTGCTGAGAGCAGGTCTTAGCATGGCCAGCATCATCAGCCCCTGGCATAGGGAAAGCACATTCTGCACACTCTGTGTGCGCACACACGTGGGTTCACGCAGGCACACAGGTATGCGTGTGGAGGTCAGAGGACAACCCCAGGTGTTCTTGCTCAGGTGCCTCCTTAATTTTATTTGAAACTGGGCCTCTCACTGGCCTGGAACGCTGCCAATCAGGCCAGGCTGGCTGGTCAGTGGCTCCTCCTGTCTCCACCTATCCTGCTATTGCTGACATTGCAAGTGTGTCACCACACTCAGCTTTCACCAGATCAGGTTCTCGTGCGTGCAAGCCACACCTTACCATCCATCTCTCCATCCCGAGCTTCCTCACACTGCTGCCCTCTGATGTCTGAAGATTTGTTTTAGCCAGGCAGTAGCGGCACACGCCTTTAATCCCAGCACTCAGGAGGCAGAGGCAGGCGGATCTCTGTGAGTTGGAGGCCAGCCTGGGCTACCAAGCAAGATCCAGGAAAGGAGCAAAGCTACACAGAGAAACCTTGTCTCGGAAAACCAAAAAAAAAAAAAAAAAAAGATTTGTTTTGTTGGGCCGGAGAGAGAGCTCAGAGGTTAAGCACATTGGCTGATCTTCTAGAAGACCCAGATTCGATTCCCAGCACCCACATGACAGCTCACAGCCATCTGTAACTACAGCCCGAGGGAATCTGCTGCCCTCTTCTGGCCTCAAAGGGTACCAGATGTGCATGTGGTCCACAGACTTCCTGCTATGTAGGTTCTGGGGCTGACACATAAGTGGTAAGCCCTGGCCTCAAGCATGTTAACCCATGAGCCATCTCAGCAGCCCACTTCCCTCATTCTGAAATGCTGATGTTCCTTAAGGTTGTCTTTACTCATATTTCTCTTTACTCATTATTTTTTTTGTTTTAATTTGTAAATGAACATACAACAAAATTAGTCTGTTGTGTATATAGTTCTGAGGAATTTTATACATGTCTGGTTTTGTGTAACCACTGCCAGAAACAGGACATGGGACAAGTCTACTTTCCCCTCAACTTCCTCATGCTAGCTCTCTGTGTTTTTATCTACCCCCGGTCCTAACCTCTAGCACTGGCTGACCTATCCTCTGCCACTAAAGCTTTGTCTTTTGTTCATGTCCTGTAATTTGCAGGTGCAATTATTCAGTATTATATTTTATCTATTGTGTATTTTATTATTTCTTTGCATATATCATTTTCTTGGATATTAGGAATGACTTGTATATACTCAAATTATATTTTTTTTAACTTTTAAGTTTTGTTTTTTTGTGACATGGTCTCAGTATGTAGTATGTAGCTATCCTGTAACCCACTGTGTTGACCAGGCTGGCCTTAAACCCACAGAGCTCCACTTGCCTCTTGAGTACTGGGATTAAAGACGTGGGTCACCACTCCCAATTTATACTCAAAGTTTTACAATCTGCTTAGAGTCAATGTTTAACCTTAGCCACGCAGGCTCTTCACCCTCTGTTCATTTGCAGGTGTCTTCTATATTACACTTATGCATGTCAGGAAACCAGACACTGTAAGGCTTTCTTCCAATTGCCAAATATATATTAAATATATGTACTTTCTGCAGACTCAGCTGCTGAGTGTTTCTATGTAGTTACCATTCCTTTGCCGATCTCATCTCTCATGTCTCAGGCTTCTTATGGGTCTGGTTTCCTTTCTGTCTGAAGAACTTCTTGAATGATTGATTGAGGGTGGATCCACTGACAGTGTGTTTTGTTGTTTGATTGGTGTGGGGTTTTGGTTTTTGTATTGCAGTACAGCGGATGGAGTCCAGGGCCCACTCCTACTACAGATCTGTACCCATAGCCCTGAGAAGTTTTGTTGTTGTTGTTATTTGTTTGTTTGTTTGCTTGCTTGCTTGCTTGCTTGCTTGCTGTTCATTTACTTTTTGGGACAGGGTTTCTCTGTGTAACAGTCCTAGCTGGCCTCGAACTCACAGATCCACCTGCCTCTGCCTCCACAGTGCTGGGATTAAAGGTGTACACCACCACACCCATCAAGTGTCTTTATTTCACCTTCATTCTTAAAAGATATGTTTCCTGAATTCCAAATTCTGTATTGACAACGCTTTTCTTTTGGCACTTTAAAAAATGTCTTTGCATCTTCTTCTGGCCTCTTTGATTTCTATTGAGAAAGCCACAGCCTTGTGTCTTTATTCCCACTAAGTAACCTGTCCTTTGGTGTTTTTTAAGTTTTTCTTCTTTGTCTTTAAGTGCTTGTTACCATTGTCTGGGTGTGGATTTCTTTTGTTTATCTTGTTTGGGATCTGCTGAGCTGCTGCTGCAGTCAGAATCCAAGCTTGAGGCAATTCTACAGGGATCTACCGTAAATTAATATGATGAGACTTGATCCCCAGCAACCCTATAGCATTGACTTCTACCATCAGTTAGTGATCCTTCCTTGAATTAACTGTTACGTAAGTGGTCACAAAGAATATGAATCTTTGACCTTTTACAGAAGACAGAACTAGGCATCAAGGTGTGGTTGTTTATTGAAAGTAACAATAGCAGTTACTTTGCAGAGAGAGTGACAAAGTATAATTCAGGTGGAACGAGATGGAGGTGGTGGTTTCTTCAGCCTCTTTTCTAGGTAAAATGTAAACAGGATAGCCACTCTGTGATGGGTAGGATTGGGCATCTAGCTAGTCGAGTGGTAGAGCATTTGCTTTGCATGCTCTAGGTCCTGGGGTTCAATCCTCAGTACCGCACACATACACACACACCAAAAAAAATGCACATTTTGTGATAATTAACTCAACTATGGACATGTTTAGTTGTATTTCACAACCAAAATGTAAATTTTAGCTCTAAATTTCATAGTTGCATCATATTTGGATTCAAACTTAGTGGTATCATTGACCACTGATTTATAGTTTCTATTATTACACAATGACTCAACCAATTTGATTTCCTTTTTTCCCCCTATTCATATCATCATTACCTGAAAAATGTTATTTAAAGACAGGGTACTCACAGATTAACATAGACTGGCGTTGAACTTGTAACAATCCTCCTGCCCCCAAGCTGTGGGGTTATCAGCATGAGCCACCATACTTAACTGAAAATAATTAAAAAAAAATTTTTTTGGCAGGGAAATGGTATGTGAGTGGTACATACATGTACTTTGGAGGGATGTTAACAATGTTGTCTCTGACATATTTTTCTGACATAAATGCTGTATGTTTTCAAAAAAATTAGAATGTGCCTTCTAACATATGTAGATCTATACATGCATATACAGATATAGAAACATAAAAATATTTGTATATATACATTCACACATGTAACTCTTTGTTATAAAGTATTGTTCGTATATCATTTTTTTCTGTCACTGAATAGTTTTGCATGCTTCCTGCAAATGGAAGCTGGCCCAGCAGATCCATCCACACACGGTGAACATTAGTGCAGCGTGAAGCAAGTGTTCTCTGCCATGTTGTCCTGCTGTGTGGAATGAGTTTAGCATGTGTTATCTAAACCTGTTTGGTCTTTCCACCACTTACTTTGTGTTCTAAAGTGATGCTCCAGTTGCTAACAAAAGCATCTGCCATGAGAAAATGTAGCCAGGTGATCTTGCTGGAGTTTGAAGTTGTGTGCACTGTAGCAGTTCCTGGTGGTTTTGAGTACACGGAGATTAGAGACAGGCAAGCACAATTTGGGCAATTCTTTGATGCCGCCAAGGACCTCCCAAATTTCCCTGCAACTGCAGCACGGGAAGAAAAACACCAAGGAGTAACTGAATGGCAGCCAAGGGCACTATGACCAAAGGCTGCCGGCCACAGCCAGGAGATGTGAGTGATTGCATCCTGTGAGGCGCTAAGCACTTTAACAAACCTATGGGGTTTGATCTCGCTTAGTGTCTTTTCCATGACCTCATTCCCTGCATTCCTGAGATGGGTGAGCCCTCTGATTCCTTGTACAGTTGCCTCCCTTTCTCTGTGCACACACACCAAAGCCTCTCAAGATAGTTTCTTTGTTTTTGAAAACAGGTCCTTCTTATGCTACCCACGTGGCTCCAACTCCTGGGCCCAAGTGATCACCTCACTTCATTGTCCCAAGTGGCTGGGACTGTGGGCTGTCATGCCTGCTGGCGATCACAGTTTGTCTTCACACCTGTTTACCCCGTTGTTTGCTAGTATTTGCTGGATGGTGTGTGATAATGTCCTTCCTCTTTTGCTGAGCTTCCTCTCCTCCCCGCCAGCCGTATGTTTGCACAGTTGTTCCTTTATTCTGGAATTCAGAAACTGCACAAGAGATTTTCATGCATGATAGACACTTTCCAGGGATGTTGCACAGTACTTGAGTCTTGGTTGGTCTCACAGGAAGACTCCCTTTCCTATCATGTCAGGGGAAAATCCTCTTTCCTTTGATTGTTATCTCTTCTGTTTTCCTGGCTCTTTATTCCCACCTCTGTTTTATTTGCTAACTTGGTGTGTCCTTCCTACGCCCTTTTCCCGTCTTCTGGGGCATATTTTCTAACTCTCGTCCCTAGTGTACAGCGACTGCTTTTCCTTTGACAGTCGGGCTTCTGTCGTGCTGTCAAAGGTGTGAGATTGTTGCCTCATTGTGGCTCTGTGCTTATGGCACTGACTTAGTGTCTTAAAGGGGAAGAACATCTGGAGGATTCCCGGGACGTTCCTTGATTGCCTGTCGCTGTACACAGAGCTCCACATCCATCTGTTTGAGACTCGGGAAGGGTTTCTCTTAGCACAGGCCTCTCTCACACATTTCAGACTTAGATGAAAGGCTCTGGTTTAAGGTCTGAAGAAAACATGAGAGGAACCCTGGCTTTCCGCTAGCTCCCCACCCATGCTCCACCCGCCGTGTGTAAGGTGTGAGCAGGCCAGGGAACCTCCCAACAAGAGACTGGTGCCTCCTGGAGGCTCTGCAGTTCTGACCAGCTGCCCTGCCACAGGGAACCCACAGGTAGGGAACGGGGCGCGGGGGGGTTAAACTAATAACTTCTGAGTTCCTATTTATTTAAATATGTGTATGGGTGTTTTGTCTGTACACCACATGGATCCCTGATGTCCGTGGAGGCCTGATGAGGAAGTTACAGATGGTTACGAGCCTCTGTGTGTATTGCACGTATCCTAAATGGTCTTATAATAAAAACCTGCAGCCAGATATTGAGGTAAATGCTGAGAGATCATAGAGACAAAGGAACAAACCACAGCCACTTCTCACCTCGCCAACTCCATGAATCCTCTGACTGAATGCCTCTGAGTCCTCAGCCGAAAGACTCTCTAGTTCCTATATCCTCATGCCCTCTATGTCTTTCTCTGCCCAGCTGTTCAACTTCCTGTCTCAACCTTCCTAGTGCTGGGATTAATGGCGTGTGTGCTTCCCAAATACTGAGGTTAAAGGTGTGTGCCACCACTGCCTGGCTCTGTTTCTCTCCTAGACTGGATCAATCTCATGTAGCCTAGTGTGGCCTTGAACTCACAGAGATCCAGATGAATCTCTGCCTCCCGAGTGCTAGAATTAAAGGTGTGTGCCACCACTGCCTGACCTCTAACTCTGTGGCTGGCTCTGTCCTCTGATCCGCAGGCAAGCTTTATTTCTTAGATTACAAATATCACCACACATGTGGGTGATAAAAATTAAACTTGGGTCCTCTAGAAGAGCAACAAGTGTCCTTAATCACTTAACCATCTCTCCAGCCTCTGAACTGTAACTTTAAGAAAAGCCTACTTTAAAAAAACAAAAAAACAAAACAAAAAACCTGTCTTCAAATATTACTGGTGATATTAAAGTCATAATGACTTTATAGATTCAGAGTCCATTATGACTACCAAAGGACATAAAATTCGCCTGAAATTTTTAATAAATATTATTATTCATATTTTATTTATTTATTATGTATATAATGTTCTGCCTGCATGTATGCCTGAAGGCCAGAAGAGAAGAGGGCACCAGATCTCATCATAGATGGTTGTGAGCTATCATGTGGTTGCTGGGAATTGAACTCAGGACCTCAGGAAGAGCAAACAGTATGTTTAACCTCTGAGACATCTCTCCAGCCCCCAAATTATATAGCATTTGATCTGTCTTTGTATAGATTTTATTGATATTAAAACCAAGAATAGAGGCCAGGCGGTGGTGGCACGCACATTTGATCCCAGCACTCTGGAGGCAGAAGCAGGCAGATCTCTATGAGCTAAAGGACAGCCTGATCTACAGAGTGAGTTCCAGAACAGCCAAGGCTGTTACATTGAGAAACTTTGTCTCAGAAACAAATGGAAGGAAGGAAGGAAGGAAGGAAGGAAGGAAGGAAGGAAGGAAGGAAGGAAGGAAGGAAAGAAAGAAACCCAAGAATAGAAAAACTTAACGAACTCTGGAGTCCACTAGACGACGCTGTCCAGTATTTCTTACTGTGTTCGGTTGCTAGTGTATTACGTTTACATGGTCCGTTTCCATCCAGTGTCGCAGTGGCACTTGGTGTCACAAATCACCATGTGATAGAAAAGTAAGCGCCTCTCGGAACCAACATAAATACTGCCCAGGAAGTATTTCTCTTTGGAGGCTCAACTGTCAGGAATCTAGAATAATCAGCTGGTTGTTTCCCAGCCTGTACTCCAAAACCTGTGTTTAATTTGTTCTTAATAGACTGTGGTTAGGGAAATTCCCACCTTAAGAGCTGTGGTCTGCTGGGTGGGAATTCCCCTAGGCTCCCTGGCTTAGGAAATATCCTTCTGAGGTCATAGTAACTGACAAGTAGAATAAATTCTATCAAACCAACCAACACTGGCAATATGAGCCTTTTAAAATGTACTTTGGCAGACAGTTTCAAAGTCCATAAAACCGTCATAATCACACTTTGTTAAGGAAATGATGCAAGAGATGAAATGATAATGGAGGAAATAATTCATTGACTCATGATTGAAAAGTAGGAAAGTATTCAGAGTAGTCAACAATGGGCTACTAGTAAATGAATGGTTATTTAATGGAATGAGTATTTTGTAACTACTGGAAATTCTAACTGAGCCAGAGGTTTTGGCACAGGCTTGTAATACCAAGACTCAGAGACTGAGGCAGGAGGATCTGAGTTTGAGGCCAGCCTGTGCTACGTAGTGAAACCCTGTCCCCAAGAGAAGTAGTGAAACCCTGTCCCCAAGAGAAAGAGGGGAGAGGAGAGACAGGAAGAGCAGATAGGGGAGATGGGAAAAGAACCCAACACATGATTTTTACTTTAAAGCGAGTGAGAGACAGTTTATTCTTAACCAAACGAGAGTGTCCTACAGTCCAGGTTGCCCCAAATAATATGCCTCAATGTGGAAATGGTTTCCTGGAATTTTTAGTTGCAGAACAGAAAAAAGTGGTAAATCAAGGCACTTCTAAAATGTCTGCTCCAGGTCTGAGGTGCTAACTAATGACATTCTTAATTTTTGAGTTGGTAGAAGTTAGTATACCATCTTCCCAGTTAATATAGTCCAACAGATTTTACTTGAACGTCGGGGGAATGTTAGGTCGGACACCGAGGTGGCTGGAGGGGGCTCAAGATGGCTCAAGATGACCCAGCTGTGGGCCTGTGGCGTTACGCCTCCCCACACTGTGGACACTTTAATTAGCCAGTCAGCTTTGTGTGGAAGTTCATAGTTCTCCCTGTTGGCTTTGTACATGCGGAGGTCAAATTTCATTTATGTCCCTCAGTGCTGGGAAGGCCTGTTCCTAGGAGCCAGTGAAGAAGATTGAGTAGGCAGGAGAGCAGTCTTTAGGAGAAATAGTGGCAAAGCCATTAGGTGGGTTGGGGGGAGGGAATCCCTGAATCATGTCAACTCAGCTGGCCTGATTTTTCTCTGTCCCTATGTATGGCATGAGATTTACACGTAACATATAGTAGGAATATCACACCTACAATTAAAATAACCAAAACCATAGTGTATCCTAAAGAAGTAGGCAAGAGGTGAGGGAAATGGGCATTTTAACCAGCTAAAACACAGTACTCTGTAACCGGATCAAATCTCTTTCCCCTCTGCCTCTACTGCCGTCTGTACTCTGACTATTTTATTTACTATTTGGAGAATTGGGGATAACTATCTTCTAATCTGTGTTTTGCTTTGAGCCAGTTTGATTCCATAGCTGTAAGCTCATGAGTGGCTGTAATCTTAGGCAAGATTGATCTTTAATATCTAAGTTTTTATATTTTATTGTGACTGATAATTTATCTGGACTATGATTTTGGTATTGTGTCAGAATTTAGTTTGAGGAAACAAATAGTATCATTATATCAGAAATTAGGGGGTTGGGGATTTAGCTCAGTGGTAGAGCGCTTGCCTAGCAAGTGCAAGGCCCTGGGTTCAGTCTCAGCTCTGAAAAAATAAATTAAAAAAGTTTAAAAAAGTTTAGGTAACAATATAGTTTCACATTAAGTTCTTTCCTAACAAAATAGCTTCCACCCCTGAAATGTTAATAACATGAAGAATCAAGAGGTCATGTATGTGAGAATATGGATTCCATGGATTTTGGTGGGTATAACCAAATCTCATTTCTTATTGATATTCAGAAAGGGAGGTGGGGCCCCACTAGAAATCATTTTGTAATGATTTTCTCATTGGCAAGATATGGATGTTGTTCAGTATTTTATTTTTAGCCTGGCTAGCTTCATTATGAGGTACCTTGATGATAAAATACCATGAATATTGAGTGCCATTATATACTGTAGCAGGAATCTTAAAAGTTCTTATTAATACAATCAAACCTGAGGCCAGTTATTGGGGTGAATGCTGGAAGATCAGAGAAACAGAACAAGCCACAGCTACCTCACCTTGCCAGTTCCTCAGCTGATCCTGTTTCCTCAGACTGGAAACCTCTGTGTCCTCATCCAGAATGGGTCTCAGCTGAACTGTGCTACTCCAAAGCCTAAAAGCTTAACCAGCCAAAAGCTTCTAGTTCCTGGCCCTCACGCCTTATATATCTTTCTCTTTCTGCCGTCACTCCCTGGGATTAAAGGCTCGATTTCTGGGATTAAAGGCGTGAGTCACTATGCTTGGCTGTATCCTTGAACAGATGGATTTCTGCCTCTGGAATGCTAGGATTAAAGGTGTGTGCTACCACTGCCTATCCTCTATGTTTAATATTGTGGCTGTTCTGTCTTTGACCCCAGATAAGTTTATTAGGGTGCACAATATTTTGGGGAACACAATATCACCACAATATACTGATTGGTTTTTGTATAATTTGGATCAAGAGAGCCCAAATTCTTTAGGTAGCCCTAAGAAAAATGAATACTGTCAAAGTTACTTGAGGTATTCAAAAGTCTAACCATGTTGGGGGTTCTTCCAGAGCCCTGGCTTTGTTCTTAGTGTTTTTAGTATGAATACCATAGTGATCCAGTTGGTTGGACCCAGTCAATAGTCGTCCCTTTTCCTTAGTGAGTCTCTAAGGGTCTGGATTTCAGAAATGGACTTTTTAAGTATACTTAAAATAAGTGTCCTGTCATTTTTAAAAAACTGGATTTTCCTTTTTTTAATCAAATTTATACAGAATAATGAGAGAATTCTTTTTATGACAGTAGCAAATTTTTTAAATCTTTTGAAACATGAAGATTTGGTTTATATAAGACCAAGACAAGCAAGCATTAAAAAACAAACAAACAAAAAACAAAAAACAAAAAAACAAACAAACAAGAATCAGCTGGGCGGTGGTGGTGCACGCCTTTAATCCCAGCACTCAGGAGGCAGAAGCAGGTGGATCTCTGTGAGTTCAAGGCTATCCCGTGCTACAGATTGAGTTCCGGGAAAGCCAAAACTACACAGAGAAACCCTGTCTCGAAAAAACCAAATTTAAATATTTGTCAACTAAAATTTAATGGTTACAATATAATTTTCACAAGGATGCCCCAAGTAAGAATACTTTTCTCTTTTTGTTTTGTTTTGTTGTTTTGTTTTTTTGGAGACAGGGTTTTGGTGCCTGTTCTGGATCTTACTCTGTAGCCCAGGCTGGCCTCAAACTCACAGAGATCTGCCTCCCGAGTGCTGGGATTAAAGGCATGCGCCACCACCGCTCAGCAGGAATACTTTTCTTAGTGTACGTTTTCCTGCTGCAAAGACAGTGGTTGTCTAGTTAGGAAGCTTACCCCACTGGGAAAACATACAGACTTAGCATTTAGATAAAGTGTCATCACCATGTTTTTAATAACCCGATCACTAAGGGGATTGGAACATAAAATCCTCGTTCTCTAGGCCAGGTGTTCAGTGCTCTTCTGTATTAATAACATCACTATTTTGTTTAATCTTGTAAACAGAGAATCAAACTCTAGTGCTTTGTCAGTGTACAGAATTTCATCCTTAGAACTTTTAAAAACGTGTGCGTGTGTGTGTGTGTGTGTGTGTGTGTGTGTGTATGTGTGTGTGTTTATTCATTCCTTCTGCTTGTGTGTGCTTGCATGTCTGCCATGGCATGCATGTGAAGGTCAGAGGGGAGCTTGTTGAGGACCTCTGGGGTGGGCCCTTGCCCTCCACCTTGATTGACACAGGGTGTCTTGTTCACTTTTGCATATGCCTGGCTAGCTTGTCCTTGGAGCTTCTGGCACACCTACTGGCTCTGCCCACCACCTCCCAGTAGGGGGCACTGGGATCTCAGGCCCTTGGGCTGCTGCTTCTGGCCTTGGTATGGTCCCGGGGATGGGAACTCCGGCTGTCAGGATTGTTCAGCAAGTGCACTGAGCCCCCTCCCCAGCTCCCGACTCTTACACATCTGTTTGACACACATTGGAGTTTTTTTCTCCCCTTACCTTTTCCATTTGGAAGAGCCTCTGCTTTTAGGACCAAAGTCTCATTTTACTGTAGAAAATTTCTTCTCCTTTAACCTTTATTTATAAAAAATTATTTACATAATTTCCTTTTAAATGAGACCTCACTCTGTAGCCTATACTATCCTCAAACTCCTGGCATCCCTCTGCCCCAGCCCTGGAGTGCTAGGATTGCACCCCCAGCCTAGATCTGTAACAGTCATCTCTTTTGCTTACTTGATTATTTTCTGTCGTGTTTCTCTTTACAAGATTTTAAAATTAAGAAATCAATTTCTAATACAAGAAAATAATTTTATACTTTGATGAAAACCCAAGAAACTATCTGAAACACTGGCAGAACTTGTTGACAGTTCTTGAGACATTGGAAGGGGGTAGTCTCACCATCAAGTTTAGCATGACAATTGGTGAAATTGCTAAGCACTATTACAGTCAGCACTTAGAAGCCATCCTTGCTAACAGGATTGCCTCCTCCTTTGGACCCACAAGGCAACAAAAGGCAGGGTGGAAATCTGGGTTCTGCCCCCATCCTGTGTGTGTCTCCTTTACTTTGGGTTCTGTTCTTTCCTAGAACTTTTCCTAATGACAAGGCAGTGGCTATCTAGCTAGGGAACACTTTAACCCAATGGAAACGTACAAACTATAGACTGGCAGTATCTCTGTTGTAAGTATATTACCAGTTTAATGAGTGTCTAAGTGATTTTGTCTCCCTTCAGAGCTGAAGACATAGAAATTAGTTATGGTCCAAACTACATTATAAAAGCTGAGCTTTAGTTACATTTATGATCAAGTGAAGCAGATTAAGATCACCTGTCTACATGTTGCCTTTTGTAAACCTTTAAGTAGACAGCAGCTGGTTTTCAAATGGCTAGTCTGTTTTGTTTTGTTTCCAGTCCCAAAGTCTGGAGTTAACTTTTCCCCTAAAGTCTGTGTGTAAGATGTGTGTGTGCAGGCACATGCCTTGATGTACATGTGGGGAACAAAGGATTGCTTCCAGGAGTCAGCTCTCTCCTTCTGTCCTGGGATCAAGGGGTGGGGCTCTGTTTGTTAGGCTTACACAGCAAGATTTACCCACTGAGCCATTCAGGGACCCTAAGTTAACTCTTAAGTACCTTTATTTAAGGGGGCCGCACAGAAATAAGGATCAGAGTGCACGTTTAATAAAAATAGAAATTTCACCTACATGGAGCTTCCTTAAATGAAAGCAAAATGCAGTCTTCAGAATTTATCTTTAGTTCTGACACAACCTCTAGAATTTTCTCATCAGTTTTATGTTCTTTAACATCTCTTCAATTTTGATAGTTTCTAAAACTTTATTTTTTGTAAATTAGCCTTTCCATTTTTTTTTTTTTTTAACATTTTTCTTATCTGTAACAGTGTTTTGCCTGTATGTGTGTATGTGTGCCTTGTACATGCCTGGTGTCCAAGGACATCAGAAGATACTGTCAGATCCCCCTGAAACTGGAGTTACAGATGGTTGTGGGCCACCATGTGGGTGGTAGAAACCAAACTGGGGTCCTCTGCAAGAGCAGCCAATGCTCTTAACCATTGAGCCATCTCTTCAGTCCCCAGTTTATTTATTAAATGTTTTAAAATTCCAGTTAATATAGGATACCCAGTTATTATTTTTAATCCTATTACCTATGTCTTCTAGTTTACGTGGAAAACACGGGGGACTATGAGACACTCCCCATCTTCTCAAATGCTTATAAGTTGAACCATAATCATCAAGCATAAAAGCAGCTAGAAGGTAAAAATAGAAGTTTTTCTTCAAACATCTCTTCCTTCCTTGCATCTTGAATCTGTTTCCCATTTTTTCCTTAAGAATCCAGGCATCTCTGAGCTAGCTTAGGGAATTTGCTTTTGTATCAGATCTGTGTACTGAGTAGTCCCCTGGGTTGTACTCTGAGCTTGGCTCCTCCCATCCCCTCCCTTTTGTAGGGGGAGTATGGGAATTTTGCCTACATAAGCCAGAAGAGGGTGTCAGATCCCCTGGGACTACAGTTACAGCCAGTTATGAGCTGCCATGTTGGTGCTGCGAATTGAACCTGGGTCCTCTAGAAGAACAGCTATTGCTCTTAACCACTGATCTACCTTTCCAAGCTTGAGTCTTGAGTGCATCCTGCGTGTTACAAAAACAGGAGGCTCTAAGTCACTAGGTGATCAACTCTTAAATGTCTTCCTGGCTGAGCCAATGTAGTTATGTAGTTATTACCAATGTAGAAATGTGGCTGTTTGGGGTCTTCCCTAGAAGAACCTTTACACATCCTGGGTGTTTCTTCTGGCACATTCGTCATTTGGGGCTATAGGGATAAAAGTGCCTGTGACCTCTTAATAAACAGATTCACACAGAATTTCTAAACTCAAGGGGAAAGATTGCAATAAGCAGGAGAAGCCAGAGGAAAATATAGAATTAGATAATTTAGAAGAATGATAGGAGAAAAAGACAAATGTTAACAAGCAAATGTTCTGAAAACAAACCAAGAGGCTATACAAAGACATTAATACTGTGAAGAAAAAAATAAAGAAAATATTCTAATGGATGGGTTAAGAATAAACTAGAGAGCCACTGACCAAACCAAGGGGAGGTCTGTGCCCCCGAAGGACTCACTAACATGTACCCGTGGGGGCATTATGGGCAGTTGTTACCAGGTGCTGAGCCAGTAGGTCCCCTGGAGAAAGAGAGTCTTTGGAGTCCCATGTTGGGTGCCAAAACTGTCAGTGCAAAGTCACTCTCATCTCACAGGCAGTAAGAGTTTACTCTTGAGCCACACATGTGTGGTCATAGCCTGTGAATACAGATTCAGTGTGTTCCAAATAGCATGTTATATTGTGGAAATAGTTTTGTGAATGTTTATAGTTACAGAAGAAAAGAAAATCATAACTCAAGGCACTGTTGGGAGTTTTAGGTCAGCGGTTATAGCAAAATGGGAAATGGCTGCTATAGGTTTCATATGATCTGATGACATTCTTGGCTTAGTTTTCTTTTAAGGTAATAGTCTAACACATTCCAAAAGGTTTCACTTGATAATCACAAGGATGGTAGGTCAGAGTCAGAGGTGAGCAATGAATGGCCATCAGGGGGGCTAAAGATAACCCAAGATAATTTGTCTCTGGACTTGTCATATTCCCTCTATCCAGAGCGATGCAGTTCTTGTCAGTCAGTTAGCCTTGTGGCCTTGTACATGGATGTAACTTTCCTTCAGTTCATAAAAGAAAGAAGGGGAAAGAAGTATTTGTGAAAGCCGTTTAGCTACACGAGAGAGTACAAATGGTATGTTAACAGATACTTGTGTATTGTGTTTCTATAAAAATATGTTTATGTTAATTCTTAAGAGGAGATTTCCACTTGATACTACTGTGACATATTGCCAAATTATGGATAATATATAAAGAAAGTAAACTTAAAGTTTTAGAGACTGAGACGTCCATGATTAAGGAACCATACGTGGCAAAGCTTTCTTCCTGTGTCATATGGCAAAGGAGAAGAGTGAAAACTTGGGTCCCCCTTCCTTTCTCTTTGTTTTGGAGGCAGGGTCTCATGTACCCACTCTGACCTCAAACTTACTATGTAGTCAAAGATGGCTTTAAACTCCTGGTCCTGCTGACTCTGTCTCTGGAGTGCTAGGACTACAAGTACATGACACCACACTGCAGGCTCTTCCTTCCTTTTCCTTACAAAGCCATTGTCATCATAGAGACCCCATTCTGATAGTCTCATCTAACACCAGTTACCTCTCAGCACCCCACCTCCAAATATCATCAGTTTGTGAATTTGAGGATTAAGTTCCTAATGCTTGAATTTGGGAGATGCATTCAAGCCATAGCTTTTGTCCCAAATTCACGTTCTCCTCACGTGCAAAGTAGTCAGTTCCCCAACGTCTTGTTCCAGCACTAATTCAAGACTTCAGTGTCTCAATTCATTGTGAGGCAAATGCTCTCTAGCTGTGAGCCTGTGACTTTAAACAAGCTGTCTCCCAAAGTACAATAATGAGACAAGAGGGGGACAGATCTTCCCATCTGGAAAGAAAGTAGCAGGCCAGGGGAGTATTAATTGGTCTCAAGCAAACACAAACTGGGAAAGTGACAGGAAAGCTGGAAACAGTCTGTTTGACTCCATGTCCTTCATGTCGGGCACACTGGTGGAGGTTGGGCCTCCCCGACCTTGGGGGGCTTCCACCCCGATTGTTTTGTTGGGCTCAGTCCAGGCAGAAGCTCAGTTTGGAGTCTCATATTGACAGTTCTCCCAGGCAGGGGCCAGTCTCTGATAGATCTATAGTTCTTGGGTCTAAAGGGTGGTTGTGTTCCCATGCCTCCACTCAGCATTTCCCTAACAGGATGCTTTCTACACTGACTCCGCCACTGTGCCAAATCTCTACTTGGCCCTCAGATTGTCCACGATGTCATTTGGAGTCTGGGTGGAGGCAGCTATGTACCCACAGCTTTTTCATTGTGCAGGCTTGTGGTCTTAACACCATGGGGATGTGGCAAAGGCTTGCTACTTGTACCTCCATGGCAACAGGTCCAGTTGCATTGGGTGCACTTCCATGGCTGGGGTGGTTGAGGAGCCCTGTGTCAGAATGCAAGGGGCCCTGGACGGTGAGCCCACAGTGGGATGCTCTGGGCCTGGCCCCATACCCTTTTGCCCATTTGGTGCTTTGAGGTGGCCTCAAAGATCTCTGAATGGTGTTCCGTTGTGTTGATGACTAGCACCAGGCTCCCTTCTAGCCCTGTGATGTCTTTAACAAAGGACTATTGGTATCCTCTCTAAGTTCTCTTTGCTACCCTGCCTCACTGTATGAAGGTGGAAGTAGCTACACTGCAGCCCGAATGTGAATGTGTAATGCTCAGGCGTTTCTTCTGCCAGACAGCCGCATTCAGTACTCCCAGGTTCCCCCTCCCACGATGGCCGGGCCACAAACACAGCATCACCGTGATCTTTGCTTGTCCAGTTTCGAGTGTTCATTTCCCGTTTTGGAGACCTCCAAATGTCCTTGACCATATCTCTAACCTTTTTTTTTTTTTTTTTGTGGGGGGGACAGGTTTCGAGACAGGGTTTCTCTGTGTAGTTTTGGTGCCTGTCCTGGATCTCACTCTGTAGACCAGGCTGGCCTCGAACTCACAGAGATCTGCCTGCCTCTGCCTCCCGAGTGCTGGGACTAAAGGCATGTGCCACTACCGCTTGGCCCTTGGCCATCTCTCTCCCAGCTATTTGGTCATGATTACACCCAGAGTCTCTAAGGAGATGGAGAATTTTCTACAGTGTCTACTCTGAAACTTTCAGTGTTCCATGTACAGCAATGTATGCTTTTTTTTTTTTAAGCATTCTTTAAATTCTCCTAGCTTCTGCTCATTGTCCAGTTTCAGAGCTGTTTCAACTTGATCAAGTATTCATAAATTGCTATTAGGTTACTTTGTGCACTGAAAATGGAATTGTTAAGTTATTTGGGACCTCTTGACAGCATGACAGCCTGAGTTTGATCCCTGGGTTCCACATGGTGGAGAAGAAAGCTGAGTCTCAGAAGTTGTCCTCTAAGCAATGTCCTAAGTGTCGTGTTTGTGTGCTCTCTATACACATGTGTTTAAAACACAATGGTTGCCGGGTGGTGGTGGCGCACTCCTGTAATCCCAGCACTCGGGAGGCAGAGGCAGGTGGATCTCTGTGAGTTCAAGGCCAGCCTGGTCTACAGAGCTAGTCCAGGACAGGCTCCAAAGCTACGGAGAAACCCTGTCTCGAAAAACCAAAAAAGAAAACAAACAAACAAACAACAACAACAAACAAAACCACCACAATGGTCATCTCCAGTTGGTAAAGTGCATAGAGAACAAATCTGAGTCCCAGAATTCAGGTTCCTAGCGTAAAATCTGGGTGTGGTGGTCTATGTCTGCCTTTCCAGTGCTGGGGACAGAGATAGGTGGATCCCAGGAGCTCACTGGTCAGCTAACCTAGCTGCAAGAGTGAACCCCAGATCAGTGAGAAACATCTCTAAAAGGAAGGTAAAGGGGGCTGCAGAGATGGTTCAGGAGTTAGCACTTGCTATTCTTGCAGAGGACCTGGGTTTGGTTCCCAGCACCCACATGGTGACTCACAACTGTCCCTAACTCCAGTTCCAGGGGACACAATACCCACTTCTGACTTCTTTGGGCATGAGGCATACATATGTTACATAGACATACATACAGGCAAAGTACTTATATATGTAAAACAAATCTAATAAAAAAAGTTTAAAAGGTAGGTACAAAATTGTCCTCTGATCTCCATATACACACCATGACACATGGTTGTGCCCCCTGGCCTCCCCTGAACCCCCCATACTGAAATTAAAAAACCAAGTGGAAAATGATTGCAAAAGATACTGGTGTCATTGGGCAGTGGTGCACGCCTTTAGTCCCAGGAGGCAGAGGCAGGTGGATCTCTGTGAGTTCGAGGCCAGCCTGGTCTACAGAGAAAGATCCAGGACAGGCACCAAAACTACACGGAGAAACCTTGTCTTGAAAAACAAAACAACAAAAAGATAGTAGTGTCAGCCTTCAGGCTCCACCTGCTCACGTCCATACATTAATATGCACATGTGCATACTCCCACATGAACATGTACACATACCACACATATACAAAACAAAGCTTATCAGAGGTTTACCAACTAGAAAGAAAAGCCTACCTATCTCCATGAAAACATTAACTCCTTCAGTGTAAAACACTATTTTTGTTGAGCTAACTGGCTAAATATTTGTTGGTTTACCTTTAAGTCATACTTATGAATATTCACAAATTTGAAATGAAACCTGTCTAGAAAATCAGTTAGTGCAGAGTAGCTGGCGTAATTATTCTAGACAAGGATACATCCTCTGGCCCTGTACAGGATATTAAACCCAAGTTTTATATTGCAAATATGGAATATCTGTAAGACACGATGAAATCCGATTGTGTCGGCTCTATGATTACCCATGCAAATCATGGACTTTCACTGTGGAGTGTCCTGATAGTGTGAAGTCTGGATCCCAAACTACTCACTTTTAAATGCTGCTGTATGTAAACTGAGGAACTGATTTTCTTCCGCGTTGTCATGTTACCCACCAATGAAATGGTCAGTGGAAGATTGACCATCCCTCTCTAAAGAGGGGGCGGAGCTACAGGGTCACTCCCTGACCTCTTGCAGGCCTAAAATTTTGTCAGTGTAAAATACTTGTTCCTCCTCCCTCTGCCTTTTCCTCCCTCCCCTCTTCTCCTTCCTTTCTTCCCTCTTGTTCATTGGAAAATTTTAGGGATAGCATATATTATTTCTTTGATTTTTAATTTATTTTTATTTTATGTGTATGTATATCTGCGCACCATGCATGTGCCTGGTGCCTATGGAGGCCAGAAGAGAGCATCAGATCCCCTGGAACTGGAGTCACAAATGAGTGGGAGTCACCATGTGGGTGCTGGGAATCGAACCCAGGTCCTCTGGAAGAGCAGCCAGTGCTCTAAAGTACTGAGCCATCTCTTCAGTCCAGTATCGTTTATTGTAAACTTTAATTTTTTTTTTTCTGATTTATGCTTTCAGTTTGGGTATGACTTGCACAATAGTGTTTAGGTGTGTGCATTTTTGAGATACACACACACACACACACACACACACACACACACACAACCTGTTCTGATAAATTCCCTCGTGTCTTTTTTTTAAGTCACTCTCCACCATCTCCGTTGTGACCACTTTCTGATTAGTATACTATCAGTTAGGTTTATTCTTCCTGCTCTTCCTTTCCTTTCCTCCCCAACCCCTTTCTCTTTCTCTCCCTCCCTCCCTCCCTCCCTCCTTCCCTCCCTCCCTCCCTCCCTCCCTCCCTCCTTCCCTCCCTCCGTCCTTCTTTCCCTCCCTCTCTTGAGACAGGGTTTCTCTATGTAGCCCTGTCTTGGAACTTTGTAGCCCAGCCTGGCCTTGAACTCAGAGATCCTCCTGCCTCTGCCTCCTGAGTGCTGCAATTAAAGGCGTGTGCCACCACCACCACCCGGCTGTTTTTCCTCCCTTTCTCTCTCTCTGAGTCTCTCTGTCTCTTTCTGTCTCTCTGTCTGTCTGTCTCTCTTTCTTTTTTCTTTCTTTCTATTTCAGACAGAATTTCAAGTAGTCTAGGCTGGCTGTGAACTAGCTTTGTAAGTGAGGATGAGCTTGAAGCCCTGGCCCTTCTGCTTCCATGTCCCAAGAACTGAAAATAAAGACGTGTACAACCCCCAGGCTCTATATGTATTTTTATGTCTATAGAATCATGGAACATGTTGATTTTTATTTTAGCCAATAAAACTTCTGAGATGTGAATGGTTGTTGCATTAATAATAATACTGTCTGTCTATGTGGTGCTGAAGATCAAGTCAGGGCCTTGTGACTGTTAGGCACAGTGTTTCCCATGGAGCTGCATCTGGGCCTAGCAGAGCATCCCCTTTATTGCTGTGCAGTATTCTGTTTTACAGATGCACTTCAGTTTGGAGGATATTTTGATCATTTTTAGTTTAGGGTTCTAATGAATAAAGGTGTTATGTGTATTTTTGTACAGGTCTTTTTGAGGGAAAAATATTCTGCTTGATAAAATACTTAGGCCTGAAGACTGTGTGTGGGAACACAGATGTCTGACTTGACTGGCATAGATAAACTCTTCCACGGGGCCTTTCGTGCTCTATCTCCCCAGCAATGAGCATTGTCAGCCTTTAGTTTTAGCGTTCTGGTGGGTGGGTGGGAAGCCTCACTTCCTGTGGTCTGAATTTGCAGTTCTCTAATGACTATGGGGCTCCTTTTTACGTGCATATTGGCTTTTTGTGTGTTTCCTATTGCAAGACATCTGATCAGGTGTCTGCTATTTAAGATCATATTAGGATCATCTCTCTTTATTGTTCTGTGTGGTGCAGTGGATCTTTATTCTAGATACAAATACTTTGTCAGTTACATGTCCTGCAACACCATTCTTTGCAGTCTGTGGCTTGTTTTTCCATTTTTGAAAGTATCTTTGGATGAAGAATAATTTTAATTTTGATGACATTTGTCCGTCCATCATTCCTTCCTTCCTTCCTTCCTTCCTCCCTTCCTTCCTTCCTTCCTTCCTCTTTCTTTTTCTCTCTCTTTATATATATATTTTTAACTGTATGATTTTAAATCTTGTCCAAGAAACTTGTGCCTGCCCATGTCACCCAGATTGCCCACTTTTAAGAGAGTAGATATGTGGATAATTTGATGAACTATAGTTAACTGTTAATATTTTTCGTTTAGAAGCTTTTCTACTCCAGGTTTTGCAGGTAGGTCTATGACCCGTCTCCAGTACTTCTGTGTGTATGGGGAGGAAAGTCTTTCCAGTTGTGCATACACATATTCAGATGTTCCCGTATTTGTTGAAAAGATTGCCTTTCCGCTTTGATTGGCTTTGCTGTCATTGCCGGTGTTGAGAATTGACTAGCTGCATGTGTGCATTATTTATGCACACACATAAGTAGATGGAACTTTAAAAATTTAAGTTATAAATTTTCTTATTAATTCTCACAGATTCTAAATAGATTCTATGCACAAAATCATGTTATCTGTAAATACATAGCTTTATATCAGACCCTAGCCTTCCCTTTTCTTTCCTTATTACACAGTATGGGCTTCTAGTAAAACAGCAAACAGATATAATCAAAGCAGATCTCCTGGCCTTGCTCCTGCTTTTAAAAATCACTCACTGATGTCCTTCACCAAAAAAGTTCCTCTTCAGTCCTGTTTTGCTGAGGATTGGTGTGGTGACTAGACATTGAATGTTTGCCAGATTCTGTTTCTGCACTTGTGATGATCATGTGATCATGTGACTGTCTTCTGTGGTCTGATCATTGGTTATACGTGTGCAGTGATTGGAACAAGATTCTCTCTGGTTACTGCATTCCTTGCATTTTACAACTTTCATATTGTGTTGACTTTCCCTGCCCAGCAAAGCACTATACCCTGGGTGACTTGGGACTGAAAAGTAAGGTCAAGGCAGATTCCATGCCTGATGAGGTCCATTTTCTGACTCATCCCCAGATTTTTTTTTTTTTTTTATCATGATGTTGATAGAATAGACAAGGGAACTTCTGGTGCCTCTTTCATAGGATGTGACTCCTATATATAGTGTGACATTCACCCATTCATTTATTCATTCATAAAGACAACTTCATGACTTCATTGCCTCCCAAATGCTCCACTTCTAAATGATTACTTGGAGTGTAGGGGAGTGCACACATGGTACTGGTTACAACTTGATCAGACAGCAACAGGAAATGGACTGAGGCACTGGGCATAGCTTGGGCATGTATGAGACCTCAAAGCCCAATCCCACAAAGTGACACACTTCCTCCAACAAGGGCACACCCACTCCATCAAAGCCACACCTCCTAATAGTGCCACTTCCTCTGAGTTTATGGGGGCCAATTACATTCAAACTACCATATATGGTTATTTAAATAGTAATTAAGTGAAAGATGAGATAATAAGCATATGGTTCAGCTTGCTATGTACATTGTGTGCATTTAGGACTAGGGTCAGGTAGATACATTAGGACATTGTTTTAGAAACACTGGCAAGGTTTGGGAGATGTCAGTAAGAAAGAGTAAGGTAAGTAATGGTATTGAAACATGCTATGGAGGTAAAGTCAGCAAGGGTAACTAACAAATGGAATGTCTGCAGAACAGGAAAGTAGAGAATCAAGTGACTGGGAGTTCAGGCTTGGGAAGTCATGGTGCCCATAGTGAAGGGTCATAGTCAGCTTCAGCTGTCAACTTGACACAAGCCAGAGTCACCAGGAAGAAGCAACATCAGCCGAGGAATTGTCTAGATGAGATTGCCCCGTGGGCATGTCTGTGGGGCATTTTCTTGATTGCTTATTGATGTAGGAGGGTCCAGACCACTAAGGGTGGTGCCATCCTTAGGCAGGTGGGCCTGGGCTGTATAAGAAAGGTAGGTAGCTGAGCAAGCCACTAAGTTCCATTCCTCCATGGTTCCTGCTGCAGACTCCTGCCTTGGCATCCCTAGATGATGGACTGTGAAATATAAGATAAAATAAACCTGCCAGGCAGTGGTGGCGTACGCCTTTAATCTCAGAACTTGGGAGGCAGAGCCAAAATCTGTGAGTTTGAGGCCAGCCTGGGCTACAGAGCGAGATCCGGGACAGGCACCAAAACTTCACAGAGAAACTCTGTTTCAATAAAACCAAAAAAAAAAAAAAAGAAAAGAAAAAAAGAAAAAAGAAAAAAAAAAAAGAAAGAAGATAAAATAAACCCTCTAAACCCTCTCCCTCTCCTACGCAGGTTGCTTTTGTCATGGTCTTTATCAGAGCAACAGAAAACAAACCCGGACTTAGAGACAGAGACTTCTGGGAGGAAGTCAAGTTGGGAGAAGAGTTGAGAGTTTAGTTTTAGAAACTCCGAGCAAATAATGTTTGTAAGTAGGTCAGGTTTGTTTGTTTTTTGGGCTGGCTCTTTAGCCCAGGCTAACCTCAAACTTGCAGCACTCCTCCTGCCTTACCCTCTCAAGTGGGCTACCGTGTGGGCTACTCCTCCCAGTTCACAGTTCAGGCTTTTAGTTTAAGTGTTGCCAAAGTAAAGGGTGCATAGAATCACCAGGGCAGGGGGCACGAGACGTGGCTCAGTGATCAAAAGCACTGGCTGCTCTTCCAGAGGACCCAGGTTCAGTTCCCATCTTCCACATGGTGGCTCACAACCACCCTTAACCTCAAGTTCCAGGGAACAAACACCCTCCTCTGGCCTCCTTGGCTGCTGTATGCACATGGTGCACAGAAAATAAAAATGTAAAAAAGACCACAGCAGTATTAGAGTCAGAATACAAAACTCCGGGATGACCCATGTATGAGAGAGGAGCACACTCTAGTACAGTGGTTCTCAACCTACATAATGCCGTGACCCTTCAATACAGTTCCTCATGTTGTGGGGACCCCCCCCCCACACACACATACCATAAAATTATTTTGTTGCTACTTCATAACTGTAATTTTTCTACTGTTAGGAATCATAATGTAAATATCTGGCATGTGGGATATCTGATATGTGACCCCTGTGGAGGAGTCGCAACCCACAGGTTGAGAACCACTGCTCTAGGTGAAGTTCATGGATAATGGAAAGGAACCTCAAGAGAGTTGTCACTGAACTCAGACGAGCATTATGAATGAATTGTTAAATAATAGCAGATGAATTTCTTAGGCAGGTGTTACATATAGATAACTGATAAACTTGGCATAAATCCTTTTACCTTTTTACAGAAAGGGCAGGTGTCTTCAAATTATTCAATGCTTCTTATCTTAGGCTCCATTCATCCATTACCTTTATGACTTAACGTTTATTTTATCCAAGTGTGTGCTCGGTGCTCTTCTAGGAATGAGAGATACAGAGATAAACAGAAGTTTGTGTCATGGTCATTCTGGAAATGAGAAGCTCACAATAGAATAGCTTGCATAGGCCCTGTGAGGAAAGACAGGGAGGGGGCCCTGTGGTGTGCTGAAGGACGGAGGAAAGACATCACCGCTCGCTTTCCTGTGTGTTCCTCATGCTGGCTCTGTGGCATGGACTGCTCTTTCTACCTTGTCACAGTGTGGCCTCCCATGGTAACCTACAACTGCTCAGAATTCTGGAGACTTGGACCTTTGTATTTCTTCATGCTTTAAGAAAAATGGTGACTCATAATTGAACACTTCCTATCTAAATTAGCCTTAGAAGTAGGGAAGCAGGAAAAATAGTCTCAGTTGTAGAAATAATATATGCTCAACGTTAGTGTGAGCAATACAGGAAGCCATGAGGAAGGACACAGTCACAAAAGATCTACCACCAAGGAACAATTGTCATCAGCATTGAGCTCCCACTGTTGTATGTATCCCTATAGGCATGCAAATACCAGAGGATAGATGGAAATAACTTCGTGTAATTAAGATTCTAATATATATGCTATTTTAAATGTCATTTAAAATACATTTAAATGTACTTAATTTCACCTTTTAAAGATTAGCATAAAAAAGAACTTTCTAGAAAGGATCTTTAAAGAGGCAGTAATTACTGAGTGGTAAGAATTAATGCTCACAAAAATGACATTAAACATTGAGGTTTTAATGATTTTAAAAAGTTATGTTTCTATATATTTAACTCTTACAGCTTACTGTGACTTGTAATAAAGCAGCCTGCCTCTATTTGGGGCTTAAGCCCACCTTATAATAAAAACAAACTAGATTCATTCCTGTTTATGATGAAATCTGTTTCTCAAGGATTGGGCTGTGCTCCACCTATAACTTTGACTACAAATGGTTCTGAACTGCCTGTTCCAGGAAAAACACCCATGCCTTTGTTTCAGAGTGATGTGATGACCACCTTTTTATGACCACTGTGTTATGACCACCTTTTTATGATCACTGTGATATGACTACCTTGTTAGGACAACCTTGCTACTATGTCTTTGTTTCAGGAGGTTGTTATAACCAACTTGTTCCGCTTCTGTAACCCCACCTACTTGCCTGCCAAATCACCCATTGGAAACCCCCCACTCCTGAGTTATAAAAACCCTTTTCTTTCCCATGTCCAATGTTGATCTCTTGAACCCCACCTTAGGGAGAGCAGCCCATGTACACAAATAAAGAAAGCTTGCTTTAATTAATTTGGCCATGATTTGGTTGGTGGTCTTTCTCTTTTCATCTGTGGGATTAACATTTGCTGTAAGGGATGAGAAGTCAATGCTTTCTCCCCACCCCCACCCCACAGTTGCTCTTTAATCATGATTGTATTGTCACATTTACATACCTTGGTGCTGGCTATTCCATGGGCTTACTTATTCTCAGTGCAGGATTTAAATGGACTTAGTTCTAGTCAACATCTCTTGTGTTAGTATCTCTGGCTTCCAGTCCTTGATTCTTTTTTTATTGCTCAGCTAGTCTTGTCAACAGTTGGCTCAGGAGCAGCCAAGGTCACCTCTGAAGTCTTCTATACTTGACTGAGCTGAAATTTGTCATGCACCCACACACACAATTGCTGATGTTTCTGTTTTCTGTAATAGGAATGTTTTAAATGAGGTTTAAGAACAGACAAATCGGTTTACTTTCTTTTGTTAATTTTTAAAACATTATATAAGTGTACATGTGTGCACATGCACAATGGGGTAAGTGGAAGTCAGGGGAAACCTTGGTAGTGTTGGTCCCGCCCACCTTTATGTGGGTTCCAGTGATTAAGCTCATGTGGCTAGGCTTGTGTGGCAAATGCTTCTTCTTCCTGCTGAGCCACCTTGCCCTCAGAGGTTTAATCTTCATTGCCATCTTTTTGTTTTTGCTTTTGCCTTTTGGAATCAGAATTGCAGTTTTTTGAAGCATATTTGTGAATCCATGCCTTGGCCTGGCAGAAGCTCCAAAGCTGTGGACCTGGGGAGGTGTGAACTGGGGAGGTGTGAGCTGGGGAGGTGTGAACTGGGGGGGGGGTTGTGAACTGGGGAGGTGTGAACTGGGCAGAATTAACCAAGCGTCCTTGCCTTCCATTCTAGAGATCATCGACGACCTTGCCAACCTTGTGGAGAACACAGATGAGAAGCTTCGCACAGAAGCCAGGCGGGTGACCCTGGTGGACAGAAAGTCAACTTCCTGTGGTAAGAGATGGCATTGCCCCAGCCGCCTGGGGCTGGCTCGTCTTTCCGTGCTCCCTGCTGCTCCCTGCTGCTGCTTACCATGAAGAGGCACCCGCCCTTCTAATGCAGCAGCCCCATCTGACGAAGCATCAGAATTGCCACAAGACACTTACGTCTTACTCAGACAAAACATACTGCTAAGGTTCAGAGGGTGTAACATTCATTCTTTGAAACTCTGGGTTGGGAATCTTACCTGTCTTATAGAACAGAATGGTTTGAGATATTGTCTAACGGTGTGCGGTTTGGTGGTAAGTCTTCTGTTTTCAAGGCAGTTTTGTTTCCTTTGTGCCCCCCTTTAAAGCAGAAGCTGAATTAGTGATCTCCCTGTAGAACAGCTAAGAACGGCTTCCATCCTCGTGGCATGACCAAGATAAGAACCCCCGTGGCCGGCAGTGGTGTCTTTGCCTGGTCCCGTTAGTTCTTGGTGCTTGTAAAACAGGGATCCGTGTGTTGACGGAAGAGTCCATTAGAGGACTTAGAATGCTGATTTCCAGGCCTCCAACCAGAGGCTCCCACTGAGGAGGTGTAGGGCAGAGTTCAGGAGTGCTCATTTGGTTTCCTGTGAGGGTCGCATTTGTCTCACCCGTGCAGCACCCAGACCCAAGGTGACCGACCGACTGACCGACCAGGAGCCGTAGTGGTACTCACCACCTCATTTCTGTTCGGTGCCTCATCTCATAAAGGTGCAGCAGATCCATTAAGTTAGTATGTTTATGAAGGAAGCACAGTGACAGTCTGGTGACCTGGACACTCACTCACTTGCCCTGACATTTGGATTTTTTTCCCGTGAGAAATATAGCGACATCCCTATCTATCCCTGTACAAGTAATTCTGACAAGGTTGTCCACTTTTACAAGAAAACTGAGGCCTGGCAGATTTAGATGTACGCAAGAATTAAACCCTAAGAGACGGAGGTGGGAAGGAGCCAGGCATGTTTTATCTTCAGAGTTTCAGGTTCTAGGTATGAAGGACAAAGTCCTCGTGGCCAGAAATTTCCAAAGAGTGGTAAGGTTTGCTGTGGCAGGAGGCAGAAGGAAGCCAACTGCAGGCAGAGCTACAGGCTGGGCTGCAGCTGATGGGCGAGAGTGGATGGGCAAGAGCAGGACCACACAGGACCCACAGCGCTCCGCCTCCTCTGAGGCTTGGGAATCCGCATCTGCCTGACCTCTCACCCTGTTGCTCCCTTCTCTAGAAACTTGGTGTTAAGCCTCCATGAGCTCATGGCCTTTTGCATTTCACTTACCCCCTCAGCACCTCATGGATGCTATTGCCAAGTTCTGCTGCCATCTTGAGATATGGCGTGGCGCCTCTTAGACCACTGCTGGTCTCTGCGTGCCTTTGTGGCTGAGTCGGAGAAAATACTTCCCTAAGCAGTTTGGTTCAGTTGTTTTTGAGGAGGGAATCCCTTCAGTGATCTTGAAGCAGGGAATCCCTTCAGTGATCTCGAGTTTCAGGCATGCTCTTTTCGAGTGCTTTGTAGTTTCATATGCTGGAGTATAGTGAGGTATGAGTTGTTTGTTTGTTTGAAACAGAGTGTCATGTAGCCCAGGTTAGACTTGAGCTTGAAAACTCATGATCCTCCTGTCTCCACCTCTCAAGTGCCGGGACTATAGGTGTGCACCACCATGCCCAGTTCATGTGTTCCTGGGTATCGAACCCAGGGCTGTGTATGTGCTAGGCAAGTGTTCTGCCAATTGAGCTGCATCCCTAAACCCACCAGGTTTCTCTCTACTGGCACACTCTCTAACAATTATAGCTGCTTTATATATACCACCTTATTTGAACTTTAAACTGGCCCAGACCCCTTTCCTTGCCAAGGTGTACACTTCCACATTGTTCAGCCCACTGTAAATTTGACTACAAGCAGTGAAGAATGGCCATGCCACTTTCTGGACATCATGCTGTTTTGAAATTAACTCTTTAATAATAATAAACAATTTATTATAATTTTTTTTTCATTCACCCTCACTCAAAATTCTAGGAAACAGGAAAACTGAAGCCAGATTCATTACCAGAATCTGACAGGCATGGCCTCTAGTGCAAATCTCAATAAGGTCCTCTGCAACCTCATGAGCCCTACCTTCTCTGTCCATATTTCTGTCAGCGTTCTGCTCTCCCACACTTCTACCAGAGTGGCTAATTGTGCCCTGCTTACAGCGTTCTGGAGCTTCTTTAGCTGGCAGCTCCAGACTCTTTCCCATTCTTCTCCGAAACCAGTCCACCGGCCTAGGAACCACTTGGTCAGGCTTATCCCAGGCACAGCTCCACTTCTCAGCCCTTTCTCTTTGAGTTATTTTCCTACCCACTGTGATCACATACCTGACAAGAAGCAACTCGGAGATGGAAGGCTTTATTTTTACTCGTGGCTATGGGAACAGTCCATGGGGCTGAAGGTGGGGTGGGGGTGGGGGGGTCATGGTGCGAGCAGCTTGTAATCTGGTAGCAGGAGCATGAGGCTGCTTGCTCATATCTGGACAGAGCGAGAGGCAGAAAAAGGAAAAAACTGATCCTTTCTTTTTTTTATTTTATTTGTGTGTGTGTGTGTGTGTGTGTGTGTGTGTGTGTGTGTGTGTGTGTGTATGTACATGCATGTGTCTTTTCCCCTCAGTTCAAACCCCAAACATGAAGAGTGCCAGTGTTTATCTCTCTCTGTTTACTCATCCACTGATGGTCAGGAGCTGATCCCATCACCATGCCTCCCCCACCACCATGGACATTATCTCCTGAAGCATGAGCCAAATAAACTTTTCCTTCCTGAGTTACTTCCTGTTGGATATTTAGTCAGAGCAATGAGAAAGTAACTCACAAGCCTCCTGGAAGGCGCATATTTAGCCATAAAGGAAACCACAGATGAGTAGGAACTGGTGATGGACCATGAAATCGATCTGTGTAGACCTGAAGTATTAGGATGATCAGGGATGGAGTTGTGTGTCATGGGTGGGTGCATGTGTGAAGATCAGAGGACAACTTGTGGGAGCAGGTCTCTCCTTCTACCACACGGGTCCTGGGAATGGAACTCAGGTCAAGGCTTGGCAGCAGGCACCTTTACCCATTGAGCTGTCTCACTGGCCCCTCAGTTTTGGATTTTTAAAAATATTTTAGGTGTAAGAGTTTTGCCTGAATGTGTATATGTATACCATATGCATGCATGGTGCCCATGAAGGCCAGAAGAAGGCATCAGATCCTCTGGGACCGGAGTTGCAGATAGTTGTAAGTTATCATATGGGTACTGGGAACCAAACCCTGTTCCTCTGCAAGAGCAGCAAGTGCTCTTAACTACTGAGCCATCTCTCTAGACCCTCAAATTTGCTTTTTAAATTAAAAGGCTTGAAAAGATCTAAACAGAGCAGGAAACTGTTTCATTAAAAAGTAACATAAATGATTTAGAAGGATACCAAATAGAACTTCTATAAATTAAAAAATAAGTGAAACTAAAAATTAATCTACATTTTTAGTACCAGCAAAATGTCTGGAGTCGACGACCAGAGGGCAATCCAGGGGGAGAAACAGAACCCAACTGTATTGTGTTTTCCTGAGTGTCAGCGTCAAATGCTGTGGGAATGAATTTAGCCTTAGTAACAGTGGATTTGAGGAGTCGGAAAGGGACAGTCCAGAAGCCCCACAAAGAGCAAAGAATGAATCACCCACTCTTGTCAGATGCGAGGCTGCATTTTCTGGGTAAATACGAACACATGCATTCAGGCAAGGTGTGTGGGGCTTGGGAATTAATCTAATCAGCTCACTCAAGTGTCATTTGATTGCGGTTCACATGACACTCTCAGACTGTGTAAGTAGGAAGGCTCGAGTGAGGTGTGGTGAGCAGCCGGCCCATCATCCTTTTCCTGAAAGGGGCGCAGAACTAGGTTGTAAACCATGAAATGGCTTTTTGTTTCCCTGGTGTGTACGTATCTCCCATGGCAGCCTGACATATCAGTCATAGATGCTTGAGCAGGGGGCGAAATTCGAGTTATAAATACAGACCAAATCACAAGGGGCCACACAGGAGAAGGGCCTGGTGATGAATTTGTTTGTTCGCTTGCTGACAAAGGACTCAAGCACTTCTTTGTGAACCTTTCACTCCAGAGCCCGCGCTTGAAAATTTTTCCTGCGATCTTTGTGTGGCTTTTTCCTCCCTTTTCTTTTCCCAGCCTCACCCCCGTGATAACATCAAGTAGAAAATAATGCTGTTTTTTCCTGGATTGTAAAGGCAAATTAGACTGATAGGTTCCCCTGGCTCCTCGATATATTTTCAGATCTGTTTCTTGTATTAAGGACATTTACATAAAAGTGGGATCTTTGTAATTGCAGTTTAAATATTCAGTGTGGCTGATCCTCATTAGAATTCAGAATAGAACCTTGTCTGAGTCTGAGGAGAGAGCCAATTGTGAAAGCCCAGACTAGGAATTCTCAATGACCGGAGCCTTGCTTCTTGGCACATTGACTATTACGTAACGTTGTCTAAGCGCGCCCATTGTGATTTTAGCTGTGATACCGTTGAAAATCAGTCCTACTGACCTTGCGCAGACACTGTCTCCACCTGGAGCCACTGCATCACCTCCAGCTCCCCTGGAGGTGCAGTAGGGTCAAGGGTATGTTAGTGTAGTCCAGCATGGGTGGCCACTACTTGCAGCCTGGGTGACTAGGAAAGTTGCTTGCCCTCTGTATATCTCTTTCCTTCTCTTATAAATAAATAGATAGATAGATAGATAGATAGATAGATAGATAGATAGATAGATAGATAGATAAATAAAAAGATGATGATAACGACAGATGGTCATCCCTAACTGAAACTTCAGCCTGTGATGTGCCCCAAACTCCATGCCATATGCCACACAAGCTGATATGCCACAGTGGAAAAATGTCACACCTGGCCTCAGGTGCTAAGTTGCTGTGAAAATGCAGTTGTCCTCCAACAAGTGTGCCAATCTCCTTCAGGAGGTGTGCATCCATTGTGTAATGGAACAAATGAATTTTGTATTTAGACTTGCTTCCTGTCCTCAGAAGATTTTATTATGTTTATGTAAATATTTTAAAATACAAAAATATCAAAAATCTGAAACACTCCTGGTCCCAAGCAATTTGGATAAGGGATGGGATGCTGAGCCCGCAATGATATGCCTGGTTATTCTGTTGATGTGCTGAGGATAAGTTGGGAGCCACAGTGGTTGTTACTAGTTGGTTCTTGGGGTCAGCTATGTTATCCTGTTAACTTAAGTTGGTTGGTGACATAGATTAAGACTTGGAGGCACCTGTATCTTTCTTAACCAGTTTTTTTGTTTTGTTTTGTTTTTTGTTTGTTTGTTTGTTTGTTTGTTTTTTAGTTTTTCGAGACAGGGTTTCTCTGTGTAGCTTTGTGCCTTTCCTGGAATTCACTCTGTAGACCAGGCTGGCCTCGAACTCACAAAGATCCACCTGCCTCTGCCTCCTCAGTGCTGGGACTAAAGGTGTGCGCCACTACCGCCAGGTGGGAAGCCTTTAAGAAGAACAAATTAAATAGGAATATTGTAGAATCTTTTAAAAAGGAGTTGGGTTGGTTGTGTTGTTGTTGTTTTAATGGAAATTTGAAATTTTGTGACTGGAATCATTATTAGCCCTGAAATTCATTGGTGCCATCTCATATTATGTTATTTGTAATGCTTGGCCTTACTTATACTTACTCTTTAGAACCTTTTAAAACATTAGAGGAATGGAGAACTGACTCACTCTTCTAGAGGACCCAGGTTCCATACCCTGTATCCATGTGACAGTTCATAACTGTCCGTGACTCCACTTCCTGTAGTCAGAAGGATAACCTGACTTGCCATAGGCCAAATAGCTTTATTTATCAACCAATCAGAGCAACACATATTCACAGCCTGAGAGACTATATCTACTGAAGATGGTCTCTTGCACACCAGGAGGAGAGACTATATCTACTGAAGATGGTCTCTTGCACACCAGGAGGAGAGACTATATCTACTGAAGATGGTCTCTTGCACACCAGGAGGAGAGACTATATCTACTGAAGATGGTCTCTTGCACACCAGGAGGAGAGACTATATCTACTGAAGATGGTCTCCTATATACTAGAGCTGTCATCAAACTCAACATGTAGCCAAGGATAACCCTGAACTTCTAATCCTGCCCCTTTCTACTTGATATGCACACCAGGCTGGCCTAGAACTCAAAGGGATTCTCCTGCTTCCATCCCCTAGGATCACAGGTGTGTGCTACAATGTTTGGACTTAAGAAACTTGATTATTAGAGCTAGGCAGTGGTGTTGCACGCCTTTAATCCCAGCACTCAGGAGGCAGAGGCAGGCGGATCTCTGTGAGTTTGAGGCCAGCCTGGTCTACAGAATGAGTTCCAGGGCAGCCAGGGCTACACAGAGAAACCCTGTCGGAAGGAAGGAAGGAAGGAAGAAAAGAAAAGAAAGGAAGAAATGACATACAGGATGACACCCTAGGATACAAAGGGCCCGAGGAGATGCTTGTCAAGGAGTAGAGAGCCGCAGTGGCAGAGGAGGAAGGGACTGGTGCTCTACTGCACAGCAAAGAGACTACAGGTAGCAATAATAGATTGTGTGCTTGCAGGTTGCGGTCCTTTTAGCAATCTGAAACATGCACTTATTTTTTAACTACGGTCGCTCTGTTGCAATCTTAAAAACGTACCCTCCTGCCTAGCTGAAACCTTTGTTAAGCATGGCCATCTTCCCCATACTAACCACTCAGCTTCCTGTAAGCAGCTGTCAACTGTCCACTTCGTATATTCATCTCTTCCAGGTCTCTTTGCTAAGTGCTGTCAAGCAGTATCTGTCTGTGCCTAACCAGTGATGGATAACAACGTCCACATTCCAGATTTGCATGTTGTCATAGATGACAAGATGGCTTTCATAAAGGCTGAGTAGTATTCCACTGTGACTGATGTGCCATGTCTACTTTACTGTGCATCCTGAGATCGACACTTAGGGGGCGTCCACATGTGAATGGTGCTATGTCTTCAGCACAGCAGGGGCGGGGGGGGGGGGCTGCTGGGGTCTGTCTGCCTCTTTGAGGAACCTCCCTATGTCCCAGCAAGTGTCACACCACACAAGAGATTCTTTCCTCCCTCATCTCCGCCAACACTTTACCACCATTATTTTGAGGGACAAATGTCCCTAACTTTCTGCTTCAGACCCAGCCCTTTTCAATTCTTTTTTTACACTTAAGCTGAGGCCGGAAATAGTCTAGAAGCATCTCACTGGAGGTCCCTCAGGTTGAAGACAAGAGAAGAGGTTTACACAGAAAAGCAGATTCCACGTGGGAACGTGGAGGAATTCCCAGAATTCTCTGCCTCAGTCCCTCTCTCACAGCCCTCTTCCTCACCTTCTCCCCCTGCAGGCCAGGTAAGCATTCTATCACTCTCATCTTTTGAATCTCCTTTCTTTCTCCTTGGTCCCCATGCCTGCCCCCACCCCATGTCTGCCCTTGACTTGACTTGTGGATTACCACAGGAACACACAGCAGTCTGCATGTCCGTCCCATTTAACCTCAATCCTCATCACTGGTGTGTCATGGAAAATTAAGAACTTTTAAGAAGGACCACAGAAAGAAAATGTTTAGCAAGCAAGACCACAAATCCCCAACCATGGCCACATCTGGTCACTATTCTTGGCAAAACTGAAAAGTGATTGAACACTCAATGGGGGGCCTTCTAGCTTAGGAAGGTCTGAGAGTTGATTTCACACGCAGGCAAATACAACATTTGGGGACAAAGAAAACAAACTGAGAAACCGGGAGTCCAGGAAATGAGTCGTGGTTCTCAACCGTCCTAATGCTGAGACGCTTCAATACAGGTCTTCACGTGGTGGTGACCCCAACCATACAATTAGTTTTGTTGCTACGTCATTACTGTAATTTAGCTACAGTTATGAATCGTAATGTAAATAGCTCTGTTTTCCGATGGTCTTAGGCGACCCCCGAGAAAGGGTCATTCAATTCTCCCTGCAAGATATTATGACTCCCACACTGAGAACCACTGTCCCAGAGCCTTTAACTTGCTGACAAGAGACAGTAACATCCTAGGAAGGGCCACAAGGTGTCAGAGTCAATGTGCTACCTTGACCGGGCTTTGACAACTTCTAGAAGGACACAGTCAGAGGAAAGGTCCCCTTTGCTAGCAGCTTCAAAATTAGATGTGCCCCCCAACATTAATTTATACACTAACTAGTAAAGGAATCAGCCAAGAGCCTCATCGGTATAAGCTCTCCCTGTCACTCCTCTGCTCCTTTTATAGCATGTGACACATTCTCATCTTCCAAAACAGGAAGTCTTTCTGGGCTGCTTGCGCTTTTGGTACCACGGAGCCTGGAAGAATTACTGTTTAGGAAAATTACTCCTTGTTTTTGAAGAACAGTTATAAATGGATGGAAGATTTCTGGTTTTTGAACTGTGATAAAATGCATGTAACAAAAGTTACCATCTAAGAGTTTGACTTCATAGGTAGCAAGGGCATTCACAATGTTCCTCACTACTATTCTAGAGCTTCTCATCACCCCCAGAAGGAAACCTCATGGCCCTTAAGCAGCCTCTCTCTAATTACCCCACTCCCCAGCCCCTGGTAATTCCCACTCTGCTCTCTGTGCCAACAGACTGTCCTATTCCAGACAGTTCCTAAAAAGAAGTTGGGCAATATATGGAGTTGTGTGTGTGTGTGTGTGTGTGTGTGTGGCTTCTTTCATTTATCAGAGTATTTCAGGGTCCATCTGTATCATAGGACTTATCATTACTTCAGTCCTTTTTACGGATGACTAGGATTCCAATATACGGTGTGTGCTAAAGCTCTTGTTAAAAGAATGCTTGTGGCTGGTAGTAAGGGGCTGCGAGCTGCCAACATGAAGGAATGTATTGTGACAGATGTTTCTATTAATGTCCCTAGACATTTTAGTATTGAATAAGGAACTCAAATCTAAGTGCAGTCTAGTCATGCCACTCACAGCACACATTCTATCCCTATTCAGACTTCATATTTCTGGCTGACAAGTTTTTGGGTTTTTTTTTTAACAGTTTAAACCCTCACCCTCCAAAAATCCCTCTTCGTTACTTTAATGGCCTTTCAAGGAAATCTAAACAAGGTATCTTATGCCATATTCTCAGAATCACCATGCCAAGGTACGAGCTCTGCAAGCTTGGTCTAGAAGAAGCTGGACATCTGAAGATTCCCATCTATGATGTCAAGGATGAAAACTTAAGTCCAAGGTTCAAGGCCAGCAAGAACTGCAACTAAAAGTGCTTCTGCAAGCTGGGCTTTGGTTTGGCTTCTTTCTTTTTCAAAAAAGATTCCTATGCCAGGTGTGGTGGCGCACACCTTTAATACCATACCAAGAAGGCAGAGGCAGGCGGCTCTCTATGAGTTTGAGGCCAGCCTGGTATACATAGTGAGACCCTGTATCAGGAAAGAAAAAAAAAAGGTTCTACACTGATTTGTTATTTATTTATATGTGTGTATGTTGGGAAGGGTCCAGGTCCATGCATGCCACAGTCCATATGTAAGTTGATTTTCTTATTCTACCATGCTGGGGTCCTAGGGATATAACTAAGGTCATCAGGCCCAGCAGCAAGCAGTTTACTTGTAGTCTCGCTGGCCCATGCTCACTTTCTTGAGGGCTTTAGAGAAGAGCTCACAAAGATGCCAGTTAGGGTTGCTTTCCTCAGTACTGAGGCCTGGTGATCACTATGTGTAGAGGGCTTGTCATGTTCACCTTGCCTTGCTCTCACTAAAAACATGCCTGTCTGTAAAGACTTCCTGTGGTTGAAGACCAGATGGGAAAGGGTTTATCAGTGCCATACCTAGGAGTATCACTAGACACCACCCTTAGAAAGGAACTAAGACACTCTCCTATAGGAAATTTCATTGTC